>NC_083619.1:25967493-25972493 GCF_963584025.1 Labrus mixtus | reverse complement strand
CAGGAAGAAAACACTGCAAGCTTTTCTCCTTCAACAAATAATGAAGAAAATGCAGGCATGGAGGGGTTTGGAGGTCAAATGTCAGTGAGGCAAGAAAGAAGGGATGAATTTTACTGTTAAAAAATATGTGAAGAAGGAATGACAACTACATTTAAACCCTACATATACGTCCTGCCATTACCTTTTACTGCTCACTTAAAGGTCTAATAAGTAAGATATCTCCTGAATTAAATGATAAAGTGAGCTTACTATCTGATCAGACATTAAGGAAACATGCTATGTTGAAGTGCTGGCTTCTCTGACAACAATGCAGCAGTCAGTATGTCCTCCTTCTAACTTTAGATTCTGCTCCTGAATGCTCTGGATTTGTTTGGACCAGAGAAGGTAGGCGGTTTTCAGGCATTCCCCCTACACGGCCGTTTTGGACGCCCCTCAGTTTGTCAGATATGAGAGCAGTTATCAGGTCAACAGGTGTTGCAGCGATGGACGCGGTCAAGAGAAGTGGTTCAGATAGAAGTGATTGTACCCGACCTAAAAAGCCTCTGCATGTTTCTAATAAGCTCCACGAGCAGAAACGTGCTCAAACTAGGATCAATATTGGAGATGCTTTTTGAAAAATGGAGAGAGGTTAGAACACAGAAAGGTTTACAGACCCATGCAGAGCTGGATAAACACTGAAGCTTCAGAGTCCACCATATGGTGACCTGAGTGAGCATCGACTCTAGAGAGGAGGGGGCGGGGGGAGACAGCTCTCTACTACGTTTTGAATATGGACTGCAGTACCCATTTTAAACACTAGGGGTCAGAGTTGCATACTGCTTAATGAAGTAAAATAAGATCATTTATAGTCTTATTTTTATACTTTTTGCACGAGGATGCTTTGTGTCTCAGTCCAAACACATGCTTGTTAATTTAGGACTCTAAACTTCATGTAGCCTCATTGTTAAGCCTTTTTAAATCTTATTATTAATACTATAATAACTAATTACCTTCTTATCCCTACAGTTAAAAAAACTATGTGAAGGAGAAGCATAATATTTCTCTTTGTCAGTGTCATCCAGCTTTAACTTTGTGCTCCGTGTTCCTCCTCCAGGAGACAGAAGAAGCTCCAGACGCCTCTGAGGTCACAGATGAAACCCCTACACTCAAAGAGACAGCTGTCAATCAAACAGACGCGACAACGTCCTCGTCTCAGGAGTCAGAGGATGAGGAAGGCAGCGCTGCTGAGGTGAAGTACCAGTTTTTTTATTTATGTATTTAGATGAAGAGCACGTGGACCATTAAAGTGAATAACAGGAGATTGAAGTGTCAAAAGAGGCACGAGGGTTTAGTTTAGTTTAATTTATTTGCATATTTCTTTGAAAGAAGAATCAAACAGAAAATAAAAAAATAAAAAACAAAACACATGTGCAGGTGAGGTAGAAACCCATGAGGGCTTATCTCAAAACCTCACTTTAAGAGATTAAACAAAGTTAAAATAAAATACAGTAAAAAATAACAAAGTAAGAATATTTACTATCACAAATAAAATTTACCCAAATGAAAATTACAAACAAACATTGAAAACATAAAAATAGAGCAAAACAGGACATACAGTATGTAGACAATATAACAAAATCAGGACAATTCACTATTCACTACAAATCTTTCTGACATCAACGCGTTTCTGAGTCTCAATTTGTATCTAGAAAAAGACAAAAAAATCATCAAGTAAATAAATATGCGTGTTCCATAATTTGACTCCACAGTATCTTATTGAGTCCTGTCCTCGAAATGTACGACACATTGGTAAGTGTAGGTTATTGATTTGTCTAGTTGAGTAATAGTTCACTTGAGAATTAAAAATGAAAAATGCTTTAAAGCTTTCTGGCAAGTTTGCACTGATGTATTTAACTTTAAAAAATAAAGCTACTTATTTGAAGAATATTAATATCAAAGATTGTCAATATGTTACACTTCAGAAAAAGAGGGGAGATTGCATCACAGGACTTGGAAAAAGTTGCCATTCTGACAAAACGTTTCTGGAGTAATAGAATTTTATGAAGATATGTTTGGAAAGTGTTGGCCCATACAATATTACAATAAGTAAAATATATTAGGCTGTAATATAATGTTGAGATACAAGAAGAGTGTAAAAAAACACAATTTTTTCTAATAATCCCCAGAGATTTTGTAACCTTACTACAGACAAAGCTGATGTGATCTTTCCATGTAAGTTTCTCATCAATTAAGATCCCTAAGAATCTTGTTGATGTTACTTTAGTCATTTCTTCATCATTTATATACAATTTCACCATTTCAGAGTTATATTTCATTTTTCCAGCAAATATCATGAAGTTAGATATTTTCTCATTTAATGCCAACTTATTTGTTTTAAACCATTTTGAATATGCAAGAAGGCCATTATTTACTTCATTCATGAGTTCTGACAAGTTTGTATTGGAGACAAGTAAATTAGTATCATCAGCAAATAATAATGCGCATATTGTGTTTGATACTGTTGCAAGATCGTTAATGTATATGAGAAACAGTAACGGTCCTAAAATGGACCCTTGTGGGACCCCACACTGCATCATAGTTCTCTCAGACTCTACACCATTTATGTTGACATACTGCTGTCTGTTATATACATAATTACTGAGCCACTTCAGGACATTTCCATTAAATCCATATCTATATAGTTTAGCTAGTAAAATTTCATGATTTACAGCATCGGATGCTTTCGAGAGATCCAGAAAAATACCACATGAAAACTCTTTATTTTCTAATGCAGAATGAATCTTGTCCACTCGTTGTAAGAGGGCCATATAGGCAGAGTGATTTTTTTAGGAATCCATACTGGTGTTCATACAGTATACAATGCATGTTCAAATGTTTGAGGATGCGTTTATATACTAGTTTTTCTCAAGATTTTGGAAAAACATGGAAGAACTGAGATGGGACGGTAGTTTGTAAAATGTCCTGGATCACCCGATTTAAAAAGTGGAATAACCTTTGTCAGTTTGAGATCAGAAGGAACAGTACCAGTTTCCATGGACGTCGTAAAAACATGCAAGAGCGGTTTCAATATTGATCTTTTTACCTCTTTAACAAGGGTTGCACTAATGCCGATTGTTTTAGCTCTATAATAATGTAATTTATCTCATTACAGTTAAGAGGTTCAAACGAGCAAAATGAAGGAAAAGCTACCTCTGATATAATCGGTTGGACTTTCATTTGTGTTTCCAAACTGCTTAGAGATGGAAGTTCCCACATTCACAAAAAACTAATTGAATTTGATCTGATTTATAATTTTCCATGTAGCTTTGATGTTCCTTGCAGAATTCTTGAACTGCAGGTCCCACGTCTGTGAGTCTGGTTTTCGAGCTCATGTGAAAATTAAATAATTAAGTGTTAAACCCAGAACACAGTGCAGCTGCTTGTTGTTCTCACTGACTGGAAGGGATCCAAACGGGGTCTTTAAATCAGGAGAAGAAATGCAACGAGTTTAAAAAGTTTGCGTGAGAAAATGATCTTCACGTCTGGTTTTGGAGACTGTTGTTGACCTGTCGCTTCATCCTGCAGAAGCCGAGCCAGGCCGAGCCCACCCCGTCAGACCCGACAGCTCTGGAGACCAATGAGCAGCCAGAAGAGAGTGAAGCCCCGCCTCCTGCAGGTATGAACAGCCAATAGCCTGCTTGATAACCGGGACGTTCTTTACATGCTATGTATGGCATCTTCTCCGTCTGTTCCTCACTGCACCGACAAGAATCACAAGCTGTTGTGAAGAAGCTGCTCAGAGACTCGGAGACTTTTTAAAGCTGCTGATGAAAGACCACCTCAGAGTTTATTTATATATTTATTAAAATCTTACGAGAAAGGATTCTAAACAACCAGATTAGGGCTGGGCAATTCATCCAGTTTCAATTTAAATTTTAACCTCCCACGATGATTAAAACAAGATCAGTGAGATGAAACGATCACTGAGCTGCATGCAAGGTTTGGTCATGTGAAGTAAATGTTTCAGAGTGTTTGTTGTTATATTCTGGCAACAAGAGTTCATCACCACCTCAAAACATAGTTGTTATTAGGTTTTATTCTTTTTATATATTTAGAATTTTTCACACATCTATTTAAAAAAATATATATATATATTTTTTTTAATGGAGAGATAGGACGGTGGACAGAGTCAGAAATCAGGGAGAGAGAGAGAGTGAGGAATGACATGCGGGAAAGGAGCCACAGGTTGGATTTGAACCTGGGCCGCCCGCTTCGACCACAGCCTCCATACATTGGGCGCGCGCACTAACCACCAGCGCCCCCACCTTTCTATTTTCATGTATTGCTCGTTTTTCGAGTTTAAGTTAAATACGTGGATGTGACGCAGACGTTGTAGTATCAGAGTTTAATTATCATGATCTCGATATCAATCTAAATAATAGCGATCATGATTTTTGTCCACAATCGAGCAGCCCTAACCCCGACACCAGTTAGGTGTCCAGTTTGGTTTCCCAGAGTTTGAATAGTTTTCAAACTAATTTAACACCTTCTGTCGCATCAGCACAAAAAACACTTCAGTGACTTATAGAAGTGTGTTGTTGTTCTTTAATCAATCAATTAAACTTCATTTGTACAGCGCCAATTCACAACAAATGTGATCTCCGGACACTTTACAAAGAGCTAAAAGACATTACTGTCATTGTTTTAATATCTATAAAGACCCAACATTAATCCATCGTGAGCACTTTAAGAGGCAGAAACCTCGAGCAGAACCAGACTCATGATGAACAGACATCTGCTGAGAGTGAGCTGGGTTTGAAAAATGGTATAGAGGGAGATGCAGGAAGAAGGGTAGGGACAAACATGGGGGGAGGGGGGGGGGGTCCATAGCAGCAGCCTGTCCCCATCAAACATTCCTGTGTAACGCTAAGAAAATAAAAGGTTTAAATGATCAATTAATCTGCTCTGAGCAAAGGTCTTAAAAAGAGTCTTCTTACAAAAAAGGGAAAAAGATGACATCA
>NC_083619.1:25947493-25962493 GCF_963584025.1 Labrus mixtus | reverse complement strand
CGATGGGGAGGAGGAAGAAGAAGAAGATGGTCAGCGACGCTGTAGCTGCTTCAGGACAGACGGAGGGCGCAGCGGAAAGTAAGACGCTCAAAGGCAAGAAGAAGTGAGTTACTTTCTGTTCTTTTTGGCACCTTTTATGGAGAAAATGATAAATATTGAACATTTGACTGATGCGCGGTAATTTATCGTTGTTGTTTTTTCCAGACAAAAAGCAGCAGCAGAAGAGACACCCCAACCAAAACCGGCCAAAAGACCTCCGCCTGCTCCCTCCCAGGAGGACGAGACACCAAAGAAGAAGAAAAAGACGAAGCTGAACTCTGAAGCAGAGGAGAACTCCTCCAAGGAGAACAACCCGCCAAAGAACGACAAGAAGAAGAAGAAGAAGAAGAAGGGATCGGTGAAGCAGGAGGAAGCTGCAGCTGAGGTTGTCTCGACTCCAGGGAAGAAGAAGAAGAAGATAACAACTGGAAAAGAAGAGACGACAGAAACCGCCATCACTGTGAGCTCAGACGTCTCTGCAAAGAAAACCAGTGAGAACACTTTTGATTGTTATTATATATATATTTTTTAAAGGTTATCGGGACTCAGGGGGCAGAGTGGTTAGTTTGTACAGAGGCTGGAGTCCCAGGTTTGAATCTGACCTCTGGCTCCTTTCCTGAATGTCATTCCTCTCTCTCTCTGATTTCTGTTTCTGTCCCGTTTCTCTAATAAGGCGTAAAAAAAAGTGCCAAAATGTATTTCCCCTAAACTCCAATGGTTATTTTTTCTGGGTTTTTTGTGCCTTTTAATGTACAGATAGGAAAGCGGATAGAGTCAGAAATCAGAGAGAGAGTCAGAGTGGGGAATGACATGCAGAAAAGGAGCCACAGGTCGGATTCAAAACCCAGGCCGTCCGCTTGGAGGACTACAGCCTCCGTACATGAGGGGGAAAACAAACTAACCACGAGGCTACCAGCACCTTAACTATGATTTTAAAAAAGGACATTTGATGTATAAATCAAAACTAACTTTGTTGTGGATCACACTTTATGAAAATGTGTGCTGACTTTTTGTCCTGACTGATGTTTGCAGAGAAGAACAGATTAAAGGAGGCGGTGGTGGAGACAGAAGCTGCTGCAGACGCACAAACTCCTGGGGTAAGAATCCCACACGGCTGGAAACAAAAAGAGAGCATAAATAAATCTGTCTGTCATGAATAATACAATAAACGACAGCTTTATTATCATGTTAGACTTTAGATTTTTCCTGTTTTAAAACCCTTCAGAAGCTTTTAGAGTAACGTCTGGTTCCAGATGTTTCAGTACATTTATTTAGAACCTGAGGGGCATGAACGTTAACAAAGAGTTGTCTTACAGAGTAACATGAAAAATCATCCTCACCTGACTTTACTTTTTTTGATTCTGGCAGAAAAAGAAATCCAAGAAGGCGATGGCTTCTGCTTAAATGTGGGTAAGTAACTCGTCAAAGTTTTAACCTTCAACTAATGCTGAACGATGAAGGGAGTGAGAGAGGCTCGTTATTCTAAAGGTCTGATGTACATACAGTATGTGTGGTGTTCAGGTACCTGAATCACAATCAGCTTTACACACACACGAGGAATTAGACTTTAGTGAACTGAGCTCTGTATGTTCAAAAAGTCTAACATTACATAAAAACAAACACAAAATAAATAAAGACTAAAATGAACAAGACTAAATATGACATCAGAGCAGTGAACATGCTAATACAAACATATTATTATGTAACAGACGAGTTAGTTTAAAGTAATTACATGAAGAGTGTGCATAGATATCATGATTGTTATTGACCCTAAAATGAGTTTAGAAGTGGAAATACTCTGAACTTTGACCCACAATGTTTCCTTTAAGTGACTCCTGCAGATGTAGTTAGTGTAGTGCTGTCATCATCTCGTCTCTGGTTTCATTATTTTCTTAACACATCTTTCCAGGCAAATGTAAAGTAAAATGGTTTGCAACAACATAAACTGCATGAAATGAAATCACAGTTACAAACATTTCTGATGAGCCCAGAATCAGCACATGAACATTTCACCTTCTCATGAATTAAATTTAGAGATCTATGGAGCTTTCCTTTCAACTAATGAATATTTCTCTTCTCTCTCTCTCTCCTGGTGTTTCCTCTGATCAGACGTCAGTGGATAAAGTTTGTACCTGGACCTGAAGATCCCCGACCAGCGGGACAGTCTGCTCAACGTTTTGTGCCTTTTTAACTCCTGAACTTTTGTTCTGTTATGTTCGAGTCAACATCAGTGTTTTCAGTCATTTCTAACTGTGTTTTTGTTTTTTCGCTCTAAAAACTGTGATGGCAATAATTCTACCACACGCCTCATGATTTAGGCCCCGTGTTCACCTGCCGTTTTTTTTCTGAGCGACAGCGTCTTTTGTCAATAAGGAGAGAGCGTTAGCGGCAGCAAGCGGCCGGCCGGAGAAAAAAAGCAGCAGCGCCAAGAGTCTTTTTTTTTTCCTGAGTGCTCCGCCTTATTTGTCTCCCTGTACTCACATCTTCTCGCTCCGCGTCCTGCTAAAGTAGGAGAGCAAGCATCCTCCGCTTGATGCTCATAGTGAAGGGAAAAAAAACGATCTTAAATATAAAACAGTTAAACTCAGCATACAGACAAGTCGCACGTGCTGCGCTTTTACTCTCAGAGATCAAGCGCTTCATCCAAGTGCTCCAGAGCGCGCAGGTGGACACGGCGCTACATTTCATGTTTTGATTACTGTCATCTGATTGGAGGTTTATTTTCACAGTGTGATGTCAGAGACAGAGAGGAAAACGTTTGGAGAAAAGCCTGAAATCAGCAAATTATTAGATCACAATGATTTGATATGTAGTTTAGTTTTACTTTTCTAACTAACTAATTCGTCGTTCCACTTCCTGTTCCATATTTTGCTGAAGTACTGCACACATTTGTCAAACAGAGGCCGACCTTTCATTGACCTGGATGATAACATTTCAGACAGGCCGATAATGAATTTCGTTTAACAATTGTCTTCAACACTTTTGGTATAAAAGTAGTGAAAAAAAAACATCACTACTCTCAACGAAGCAGCCAAAGTTAAAGTTCCTAATGTTTAAAACCCAAAAGTATTCAGTTTAAAATGAAATAAAAGTGCATGTATTAAATGACTCGTGTTTAATGAACCTGGAAGTTAAGTTTTGATTCATTTATTCATTAAAGAAATCGTCATAGCAACTCATTTTCCATCCTCAGTTGACTTTAATTTTCAGCGTCTAACGAGAGAGTTTGTACCCGACTGAATTCTGACACTTTGAGGTGAGAACATATTTCAGTCTGCATCAAATCAGAAAGCATCGAGCGTTGATATGAAACCTTGTTAATGATCCAACCTGCTTCCTGTCGAGAGCAGACACACAGTCACACTCAGGTTCACACGTGACTTGGAGAATAATAATGTATAACCCTCACTGTTTGAATACATATTAGGACCTCCTCTTTTCAACAGTGAAAGATGTTCTTCTACATCAGACATGTTGTATTCACACATCCATGATCTCAAGCTGTGAAACTGAAGCATTTCAAACCGCTCATGTTAAAAGTTAATCTCAGTTAAACTTTGTTTTCATGATTTTGAGTTGAAGAAGTTAGTTCAGTTTGAACGTAGAGGCTCTTAAGTGTTGTTTTGTTCTTGTTACTTTCCTGTCAGTCAAAACTGTGAAATCCAGTCTGTGTTTGGAGACGCTTTAGTTTCCAGAGGTCTGCTGTTTACACTGTTTGTCTTTAGAATCCCACGAGCTGTTAACTATGCATCGTATTCAACTGCTTTGATATTCTTTTGTTGTTCCCGAGGACCAGCGTGTGTGGGAGGGAATAAAAACTCTTAAAAACTTTGATTTTTTGCTGTCAGTCTCGTTATTCTCTCTTCATACTGCATGCCCTGTTTCACATCTTTTCTACATTTGATTCAACTTTTGATTGATTGATTTTTTTTTTGAACATGTAAAAAACAAAAAGAAATTCTGTAATTAAAAATATGATGAAAACAAATCAAATATAAACACAACATTTCATACCAGAAAAGGAGTAGGAAGAAATGTATCTAGCTTATCTAATCCTACACCTTTTTAACTCAACTTTTAACATCAATATCCAGTTTAAAATAATAACCATAGCCTACTTAAACTAGTAGTGCCTCAGTTAATATTATTTGTTATAAGGGTGTGTACAAAATTAAGATTTCAGTAAACCAAATCACTGATTTGAACTTACTTTGTCAGAGACAGGCCATCCATACTAACTTGCTGCACCGTGGAGGAGAGAGGGAGAGAGCCTTGTTAATATATTTCTGGTTCACAAACTTATCAACTCTATATGCATCAGGGCTTCTTAATGAGAGCTGACTTTAGCTCTCAAAACATGCAGCAACACCAGGCTATCAGAAGGGACTGGACCTTAAATTGGGATGGGCTTCTATTTTAAGTTTTACGGTAAACTTAAATTTATTTTTTAACACCTGTGATTCAAAAATTCTGTTGTTCCTCTTTTAATGATGCAACACAATTAGATTTGTTTCTCGCTTTCTTCATCCCTCCACCTGTAAATCAATATTAACACAAACACAACTGGACTAGAGACATGTTTTTTTTTTTTTTTTATGCCTGAGCTTCAGATGAGAGACACGTTGTTTTTTACTGACATCGATTTCAAAACCTGGTTTCACACAGAGCGTCTGCTTCCTCACCTGAGGTGCTCTCTGTCTCACAAACATGGATTTCACCTGAAACAGACAACGAAAAAAATGAATTTTGTGTCAAACATGTGCAGCGTAAAGGAGAACTATTTTACATGTGCTAATGTTTCTGGTTAATGAGTCTGTCAGATTATTCATTTCCAAAGATCTTTGAGGATCTCTATCGCTTCCTCCTGAAGATCACATTCCTCTAAATGTAAACTTAAGCGTGACATGATCTCACTTTCTAAATTTAAAAAAACTTTATTACATATCAAACTTTTAACTGAATTGATGTTCTGTGATTTCATCAAACAGAGACACACACACACATGTAATCTGTGGCATGCATCTCTTTAATCTAAACTATAACATTTAAGGAGGCTCAAATAAAGACTACACTCTTCAAAGTCACAGAAAAACTATTGTTTGGGGTATTTTTATTAAATGTATTTACTTTGTAAAAAGATTTCTGCTGATACAATTTTTGTGTATATAGTATGTATATATGTATGAATGCATATAGATCTATGTTTATGCATGTATGCCAGATGGGACGCTCACGTTTCAATCATAAAACATTTTACATTTTGTTTGAACAAAGACAGAAGCACCAAATCAAACTTATTGATCTGCACAGGTAAAATATTACATCTACATTAGAGTCAATCTGAAAACAAGAAAAAATAAATACTCTAGACTCTAGATAAATCTTTGCAAGGAGTTTTTTGCAAAAAAAGTTAATCCTTAAGTGTTTATCTCTATCCTTTTGAAATGTTTGGAGGATTTGAATTGGGAACCAAACAGTCTTAACTTGAATTTATAACCTAGTTCATTTAAACTGTGATTTATTGGACATGTGATAAGTTTTGAAAGAAAAGCCAATAACTGACTCTGCACAGCAGCCTGAAAGCAGCTTGTTTGTTGTTAAGTACACAAAGCTTCATTAAAGTGCAGATCTGTGTAATCCAACGATCATTTCTCTCCCTGAGACAAAACGACAGATTATCTGCATGAATGATTCTGTTCTGAAAAAGCAATTACATGTAATTACAGGACAAATTAGTGGTGAGAGTGAGCGGAGCAGCCAGCAGAGATAAAAAAACGACAGAGAGTGAGCCAGCAGAGCTTTACGGCCTGAACCCTGAACGCTCCCAACACTTTGAGCTTAAATCAGCGCTAAAGAAGAAGCAATGTGCTCGGATCATCTGGGTAATGTTTCCCTCAGGTTAAAGGAAAGAGCGCAGAGAGTTTTTACAGACCTGGAATGTCCATGTAATGAAAATACGAGCTCATAATGGACCTTTTTACAGCAGCTTGAACCCAAAGCTAAAATACAGCAGAATAAAGGATTTAATATGAAGCGTGGGTGTATTTATGTACTGGTATTATGAATATTCATCATTTAGGTTATGTCTTCATCTGCAGAAAAAAAATCATGTGTATAAAAGGGGAAAACTACGGAAGAGGATTAGGCCCAGACAAGAGAAATAGAGAATGATAGTTTGATAGTCCTGTTTTCCTGTTGTCATCTTTAAAATATTGGTTTTTGCAGTAATGAACTTCACAAAGCGTTCATCATGTTTGGATTGGAAGAGCTGGAGAACTACAATGAAGACCGCACACCCTCCCCCTGAATAAGGATTTCATAGTAGTAACTTCTCTCCGGGTGGGGAGTGAGTCCTTTCCCCATGTGAAGAAGTTTAAGTATCTGGGGGTCTTGTTCAAGAGGGTAGGATGGACCGTGAGATAGACTGAAGGATTGGCTCGGCGTCTGTAGAAATGCGGGCTTTGTGCCGGACCGTCGAGGGGAAGAGGGCGCTGGTCGATCTTCATTCCAACTCTCACCTGTGGCCTCAAAGTGACCGAAAGAATGAGACTGTGGACTCAAGCGGCTGAAATGAGCTTCCTCTGGAGGGTGGCTGGGCTCAGCCTTAGAGAGAGGGTGAGGAGCTCGGGTCGAAAGGAGTCAGTTGAGGTGGTTCGGGCATCTGATCAGGACGCCTCCTGGACGCCTTCCTTTGGAGGTTTTCCCGGACACGCTCAAATAGGAGGAGACCCCGGAGTAGACTGACTCAAGACTTCGCTGGAGAGATTATATATCCTGCCTTGGAATCCCACAGGAGAATCTGGAAAACGTTGCTTTGGAGAGGGAAGTCTGGGTTGACTTACTGCGCATGCTGCCACCGCGACCCGACCTCAGATAAGCTGAAGAAAACGGATGGATGGATGGATGGATGGATGGATGGATGGATGGATGGATGGTAGTAACCTGTTGATTACTGGTTGATTCTGAAATTACCGAATCAAGCTAGAATAAAAAATTCCAATCATCTGGCCATGTCTTGTTTTACAGCATACTTTCAATGCACACGGGCTACAGATCAATTACTAACTGATGCATCGTACACAGATGTTTCCAGATGTTTACCTTCAGCTATCCAACAACAAACTCAGCTCATTCACAAACCGAACCTGTCTGTGTGCGCTGGAGCGAAAAAAACCAAGCACAAACACCTTGAGAGGTGTAATGACCGACAGTGATTAAAACTAATTTCACGCCGTTGCAGTTTGTGAAGCTGCACACACACACACACACACACACACACACACACACACACACACACACACACACACACACACACACACACACACACACACACACACACACACACACACACACACACACAGCAATTTGTCAAGATTAGCGTGGATGCCCAGAAGCATATCACAGCTGTCAATCAAAGCACGACCTCTCATGACCACTGACGCGCCATGGAATAGGTGAGGGGAGTTTCCCCCTTTCAGATTTGTCCAAAAAGTCACTGATTAAAGTTTTCTTTGCAGTGACACTTTCAACACCTTCTCTGATAAAGACCAGCTACACCGATCCAGAGGTAATGAGCAGTGTACCATGAAGCTCCCTGACTGTTGTCATCTGTCCCAATCATTCCTGCTGCACGGCTTCATTTTGATTTGTTGCTGTCCAATAAAATCTGAAAGTTGAGTTTTGTCCCTGAGGCAGCGACCTGAAGTCTGTATCGACTGGATGCACAACTAAAGAGAGATGCAAAAAAAAAAAAAGAGCTACCTTTGTGTTTTTAATTCCTCTGTGTGAGTGTATTTTCTCTGTTTTCTTTCACGGCCGTCCCAGCAGAAGCAGAGGGACAAAAAAGCTTGTTACATGTGTGCAGTTTGAAGACCCCAGCAGAGCGATGTTCCAGCAGGGAGCAGTGTTATTGTGTTCTGCTGTGAGATGGAAGGAGTCTGCTGAGGTTTGGTCCCAGCGATTTGTTTGTCTGCCGAATGAGTTTTCTGTCTGTCATTAAAGCAGCCGTGCGGGGAGAAGCAGTCCGCCTGTCACGAGCCCCTCTGAGACCGCATCGGAGTTCAGCTTCCCCCCCCCCCCCCGCCTGCCTCCGTTTATTTCTGTCCGTGTCTGTCCCCGTCTGTGTCAGTCTCTGCCAATTGTCAAAGTTTGTCTTTGTCATTTCCTGCCTTTTGTTTCTCTTTGTATCGGTCCCTGTTTGAGTCGGGTTTTTCTTTGTCTGCATCCATCCTGTCTCTGTCTTTATTCTTCCATTTCTGTCATTTGTCCTTCTCCTATGTCTGCCCTTGTTTTGTCTGTGTCCTTATCTGTCTCCTCTGTAACCTTCTACTCTTACTTTATAGTCTGAACAAGTGTTCGTCTCAATTTGTGTCCATCTCGGTCTGTACATGAAGTTGTTTGCCTCTTTTTTTTTTCTGTCTATGTTTTATGTATCCTCTCAGGACAGTCTTTTTCCTAAATATAAAATATAGATTTATACAAAAGTAATGCTGCTCAATCATCACTTATGAGCATGAGCATGTGTAACAATGTCTGCAGAGAGCCTGTCCTCTGCCTCCATTCTGATGTTTTGGTTTGTTTTGGTTGGCACGGTACATATCTGGGCGAGGATGCTGGTGTGTTTCCTCCAGCCAGTGACAGCGCGCAGGTGAGTTCAGGAGTGGATACAACTCAATCATTTGACGCGATTCATACCGAGCGATTATGAAAGACGTGGACGTAGCGGGGTCAGCCCAAGTTCCCACATTTCTAAGATTTTTCTTAAAACTAGGCCCGATGTTCCTTTCTCAAAATGAAACCCTACGTTTCCACATTTCTAGGACATTTTCAAAACTAGGTCTTGTGTTCCTACATTTCCCTTCAATTTAAGCCCTGTCCTCCCACACGATGTTTTGGAAGCACTATAGTAAATGAATGAATGAGTCATTTTATTTTGATCAGCAGCAGCAGAAATCGTCACAATCACAATCAAAAGAAAAAATAAAATAGGCTGATCGAAAAAGGGTTTCGGCTGAAGCAGAGCTCATAGATGCCGAACCCTTGTTTTCATAAAATCTTAGAAATGTGGGAACTGTGGGAACATAGGGCCTAATTTTGAAAAAAATCGTAGAAATGTGGGAACATAGGCACGCTCTCCAGACGTAGCAGCAAAGAAGAGAAAATATAATCACAGTGAGGCGAAATGCCACTCGGATAAAGCTCTTTCTAAAACGAGGGAGAACCTTGTGTTGGCTTTCACCCTCAGACACAGAGTTGTCCTGCTCACTGTTGGACAGACAAGACACCAAACACCGGTGGTTTGCTTGCAGTGAAGGTACACACTACGTCCTGCAAGTGAGGGTGAGCTTCTGGTAGCGACGAGCCCAGGAGGAGGAGGGGTCCAGTTTGAATGTTGTGGTTACAAGCTGCAACGACAAAGCTACTGACTCCACCTTTAAGAGCTGAGAGTTGCACATAAATGACATAGCTGCATGACTAACCGTTCCATTTGAAATGTGCACCTGTAAAACAGTCACATCTTAGAAATAACCGACAACACATCATCCACAACCCTAACCCTTTTTTTTGCTCCTTGAAGCAAGACAAACTCACTAGTTATTGGATTCTAAGACTACTCTAAAATAAAAACCTAACCCCGTCTGCACCTCTCAACCAAAGCACCTAGTGGAACGGTCACTGTGCATGAAGAGTCAGTGCGTCAGCAGCCTGTAGCATGTAATCACGACTCTGCTGACCGTCATGAATACTGTCAGTGGGATGATATAGGCTCCTTTTTAGTCACACATGTGCATAGAAAACATCTGTTATTCTATTAAAGGCTTTCTATGTGATTTTTCACACTTAAATAGAAATCAAGTTTATCCTCTGAAAATAACTCTGAGTCATGACTGTCTACAATGGGTGTAACACCCGAGTCCCACTGTCTGTGATGTTTTCAGAGTTTTCAGAGTCCTATCTTCACTTTGTTTACATCGCCCGGACGGCCGGCTGACTCCTCCCCTCGCGTATAAAAGTTATTTAATTGAGGGACTAGAGAAAAGAAGAATAACATACTGCACTCACTGCTTAACTGTGTTTCTAGATCACGCTCATTTCAGGTAAATTTACATGCAGTGTGAAGATACGAGCTTAATAAAGATCGCTAGCGTTAGCATGCTAACACAACAATGCAGTGCAAGTTGTTCTGGTTTCATGCTGGTGCTCAAGGGCGACATCTGCTGGATCAAAAAAATCACATATAAAGCGGCTGAAAGAAAATATATCACCATCTATTTTATAGACTATTGTGTACAGCTTTACTCACAGCTACAACAAACCCTTTCAGTATTCTTCAAATCGTCTCATGACTCCCTGATATGTCCCCCCCCCCCTGCGTGAAGAATCTTATGCTGAGAGAAAATATTGTGAATCAATGAAAAGTCTAAAGCTCAATTCAACCAAGAGGATGCATCTAATCTCTGCAGCCTGAGATAATCCTGACGCCTGAATCACTCGGGCAGAGGTGGAGGGAGAGCAGGTGTATTATATTCTGCTGCATAAAATATGGGTATTGTGTGCAGGTTATTCTGAGCACAGTCTCTATTCAAATGGGCTGATAGTAAAAGTAGCCGTATCAACACACAGAGCGAGCTCCCCTGAGTCTGTGATAGATTGCCCACGCTGGTTTGGGAATGTGTGTCGCTGCATTTTATGCGTATTTTCTCTACCTGTGTGTGAATGTGAGTTTATATGTTGTACTGTTTATCGGGACCTCGCTGCCCTCCAAGGCATTTCATTCACTGTATATATGGATCATTGTCTGACAGCTCAGTCTATATTAAACCTGTTTATTTCCATCCGTCTCTCAGAATAATCCCCGAGCTGCATGAAAAAAAACACTCCTCTGTCTCCTGTTGGACTGCGTCTCCTCTCCTATACACTCGCTCTTCTTTCTCTTTTATGGACCAGGTGAGATCTCGGAGCCTTTTTGTGGGGAGCTAATCAACCTGTCTGTCTGCCTTTGCATTGTTGTTCTGCCGAGACTCAAATCAATTCTGCAGAACAAGAATGCAGCAGGACAGTAAAAGCTGCAGAAGATTGCATTTTACTCAATTTAAAAAAGAAAGAAAGAAAGAAGCAGTTCATCCAGAAGCAGAGTCATCAATTTGATACTGTTTGCCTCGTATCCAGGAGCCTTGGATTGTAGAGAAAAGGAACAGAAACAGTTTGAATACATGTGCAAAGACAAAAAACCCTGCAGGCACTTCCGTCAGCAGCGCTTCCTCTTTGTCCTTGCCGAGGATGAAGTAAAAGTATTCCTACGCTACTTAACTCTGAAAACGTGTGCAGAGGTTTATCTTCTTGGCCACAGTTGTAGGATTGTCCTTGACGAGCCGTCTCCAAATACCCTTGAACCGGGGGTCTGTGAGTATAGAGAAGCTGCAAAGCAGAGGCTGTGGAAGGTTTCATGCTTTAAGATGATTTGAAGCATCTTTTAATGTGAATCCTCGGAGTACGGGGTGCAGAAAACTGCCTATTTCTCAGTGCGTGTTATCAAAGAGAGACACAAGGGGAGAAAATTGAGCTTAAGAGTAAAAAAAAAAAGGAAAATGTCAGTTGTATTTTGCAGAAGGATTAAACACGAGACGGGAGGCCGATCTGTAATAATACTGGAAGAATCAAAGGCTGTTGTGTTTTTAAGGGTGGAAAGCTGCTTCTGGCAAGGAATAATGAATATTTACTGGAGGCTATCAGGCCAACCTTCTGTACAGTTTAATACTTAAGAAATCATGGGGAGTCAAAGGCACCTTTATGCAGAGAAGAAAGGAAGAAAAAGTCCCAACAAAAATGAAGGTAGAGGAAACGAAGGAAGAAAAAGGAGCGAGGAAAGAAATATGATATAAAATGTGCACTGCAAGAGGAAAACCATGAATTTGTCATTTAGGATGTTTAAGTCAATGACAGTGTATGGTCAAAAAGGACAAAGAAATTCAGCCTGTAGACGTGAAAGAATAGAATAGAATAAAGAGAGAAGTCAAGTTTGACGTCCAGAGAACATTTAGTAACAAATATGAGATCACAGAGTTTAAAGATCAGCTGTGTTTGCTGTTTGTCGCGACACAGAGGCTCAACAGATCTCACTTTGTTAAAGGAGATCCATTATACTCACTTTCATAATTCAGCATGTCAGTCTGTGGCACCTATTGAGAAGCACTGTGAGACGTGTAGCTCAGAAACCTCCTTCTTTATCTGATACTGGCGTCAGTAAAATCCCTCATTTCAGCATCTGCCTGAAACGGTTCATTTCCGCTACTGTCTCTTTAAGAAAAAATATGTATACCCTTCTGAGTGCAAGATGTGTTACAGGAAGAGAAAATACAGATTTTTTGATATGAAAATATTCAGATAATGCAACACATTTTTTAACTGTTTTATTCTATTGCATTAAAGGCTTTATATGCAGCATCCAGCAGATGTCGCCCTTGAGCACCAGCATGAAACCAAAGAAACACAGTTAAGCAGTGAGTAAAGTATGTTATTCTTCTTTTCTCTAGTCCCTCAATTAAACAACTTTTATTCGTGAGGGGAGGAGTCAGCTGTCGGGCGGGCGATGTAAACAAACTGAAGATAGGACTCTGAAAACTCTGAAAACATCACAGACAGTGGGACTCGGGTGTTACACCCATTGTAGACAGTCATGACTCACAGAGTTATTTTCAGAGGATGTACTTGATTTATATTATATTTAAGTGTGAAAAATCACATATAAAGACTTTAAAGGCTTTATATGTGATTTTTTGATCCAGCAGATGTCGCCCTTGAGCACCAGCATGAAACCAAAACAACTTGCGGTGCATTGTTGTGTTAGCATGGTAATGCTAGCGATCTTTATTATGCTCGTATCTTCACACTGCATGTAAATTTACCTGAAATGAGCGTGATCTAGAAACACAGTTAAGCAGTGAGTACAGTATGAACTTTTATAAGCAAGGGGAGGAGTCAGCCGGCCGTCGCGGCGATGTAAACAAACTGAAGATAGGACTCTGAAAACTCTGAAAACATCACAGACAGCGGGACTCGGGTGTTACACCCATTGTAGACAGTCATGACTCACAGAGTTATTTTCAGAGGATATACTTGATTTCTATTTAAGTGTGAAAAATCACATAGAAAGCCTTTAATAAAGCTTCACACGTCTGACTTGTATCTACTTCATGACCTGAGCATCCAAGGCTCCGGGGTATTAAAGAGCCCATATTCTGCCCTTTTTGGGGTTTATATATTTAATCTATGTACCTACTTTTGTACGTTCACAATAGCTAAATTCAGAAAAAAGTGTCTGTTTTCATGTACTGCTCCTCCTTGCTCCCTCTACGCTCTGAGTCCGTCAGCTACACTCTGTTGAGCCCCCACTGTTAGACCCCACGTGGGCCAAGTCTGCTCTGATTGGTCTGCCGATCCGCTCTGTCGTTATTGGTCAGTTGCTCAGAACGCGTCTCGGAAATTTCAACATGAGCTGCAGGGTTTGCCACAACGAGCCAATGGGCTTAGATCAGTGATCTCACACTGACAATGACGCCGGACTGACACATTTTTATCGAGGGGGGCTAGAACCGAGCGTTACATGCAGCTAATGCTACAGCTAACAGGAGGACGTAGGAGAAGCTGCGTTTCCACAGACTTTTAATTTTTGCACATAGATGTGCCTAAACATGCACAGGACACTTGGAAAACACACTAAAGAGCATATAGAACCAGAAAAAGAAGAATATGGGACATTTAAAGTGTGAACATGTGGTCGGTAAGAGACTTCAACATTGAAAGTCTTCTTTTTTAAAGTTCCTCTGTGGATTTAACCCGTAATAGAAGGTGGGGAAAAATCAATACAGCATAGTATCACGATATTTTGTTTGGTGATATAAGTATCGATATTTTTAATATATTAACAGCAAATGTGCTTTTTTAATTTTTAACCACTGAAGGGTTTACACAATTCATTTTCAACAAGTTGCATTGTTAAAAATTTCCTGCTAGTTAAAAAAAAGTTAAATCAAAATTTATTGTATCGCAATTCTCAGCATATCACAAAATGTTTGAAATCTCAATAATATCAAATCGTGGCTCAAGTATCGTGTTTCACACCCTTAATAATCATTCATCTCTGTTTCTAAAATCTACATTTGATGAAGGTTATTCTCTAAAATAAAGATCTTTAGGGCCTGTATACACTGATGATAAGATGATAGATGATGCTTGACTATTTAAATTTCACAGTTTAAAAAAGGACATTTTTGCACACTAATGTTGAATACTCCTTTGACTCAAATGTTCCTGTTAAACATGTGAAACTCTTCTCATGGACAGGTTGAAAATAGAAACACTAATGGCCGTAACATGCTGTAAAAACAAGGAGACTCCAGTGTTACCACGCAGAGGGACATTTTAAGTGTCATTAAGACCTTTTTTTTTTCTCATAAATTCACAGTGGTAGTTCCTGGATCAGTGGGTCGTCTCACTTCACGGCTCTGATGGGAGAATTAAACCGCCCACGACACAGGAGGTAAAGCAGAAGACGCTGATTTAAAAAAGGGGGGCAGGGAGGGGGGGTTATTTCTGCAGATTGATCTTTGGTTCAGTGGTGCAGGAACTAAAGGAGCATTTGAATATCTCAGGTGAGGACTCCGGCCTCCCACAGAGACGCTTTAAACGGCCAGCATTATTTTCACCGGGGAGGAAAGGTGATGGTGACCTGACTGTGTGAACTGCATACTGACGCCGATATCAGCACCTGATTGGGTGTTATACCAGGCTAAAGGCGCCCCCCCTCCTCCCTCCACAAAGCTTTTTAATAGATTGAAAAAGTAGTAAACATCCACTAAGTGCAGGATGAGTCATCAGACATTTAAAACACTTTTCAGGAGGAGAATTATAGATAATTTGATTTTTAAAATACTCAGAAAAATGGTTTATTGATATAAATTT